>NC_092525.1:46493366-46495866 GCF_037038585.1 Patagioenas fasciata
AGGGTTAGGGTTAGGGTCAGGATTAGGGTTAGGGTTAAGGTTAGGGTAAGTTTAGGCGGTTAGGGTTACAGTTAGGATTAGGGGTTAGGGTTAGTGTTAGGGTTAGGGGTTTTGGTTAGGGTTAGAGTTAACGGTAGGGTTATGGTTAGGGTTAGGGCTACGCTTAGGGTTAGGGTTAGGGGTTAGGGTTAGTGTTAGGGTTTAGGATTACGCTTAGGGTTAGGATTAGGGTTAGGGTTTACGATTACGCTTAGGGTTAGGATTAGGGTTAGAGTTAGTGTTAGGGTTAAAGTTAGGTTTAGGGTTAGGGTTACGGATAGGAATAGGGTTAGGCTTAGAGTTAAAGTTAGGGGTTAGGGTTAGGGCTAGATTTAGGCTTACGGGTTAGGGGCTAGGGTTAGAGTTAGGGTTAGGGCCGTTAGGGTTAGGGTTATGGTTTTGGCTTAGGTTTAGGGTTAGGGTTAGGGCCGTTAGGGTTAGGGCCATTAGGGTTAGGGTTAGGGTTACGATTAGGGTTTTGGTTTAGGGTTAGGGTTGGGGTTGTTAGGTTTAGGTTTAGGGTTAATGTTAGGGTTAGGGTTTTGGGTTAGGCTTAGGCTTAGGGTTAGGGCCATTACGGTGGGGTTAGGGTTAGGGGTTAGGGTTCGGGTTACGGATAGGAATAGGGTTAGGCTTAGAGTTAGGGGTAGGGGTTAGGGTTACGGGTTAGGGTTCGGGTTACGGATAGGAATAGGGTTAGGCTTAGAGTTAGGGGTAGGGGTTAGGGTTAGGGCTAGAGTTAGGCTTACGGGTTAGGGGTTAGGCGTAAGGGTTAGGCATAAGGGTAGGGTTAGGGCCTTAGGGTTAGGGCCTTAGGGTTATGTTTAGGCTTAGTGTCAGGGTTAGGGGTTAGGGTTAGGTGTTAGGTTTAGATTTAGGATTAGTGTTAGGGTTAGGGTTTAGGGTTATGGTTATGGTTAGGTTTAGGGATGATGTTTAGGGTTTAGGGCATAGGGTTAGTGTTAAGGGTAGAGGTTAGGTTTAGGGTTACTGTTAGGTTAGGGTTAGGCTAAGGGCCGTTAGGGTTAGGGTCATTAGAGTTAGGGTTAGGGTTAGGGCCATTAGAGTTAGGGTTACGGTTAGGGCCATTAGAGTTAGGGTTAGGGCCATTAGGGTTGGGTTAGGGTTAGGCTTAGGGTTAGGGCCATTACGGTTGGGTTAAGGGTTAGGGCCGTTAGGGTTAGGGCCGTTAGGGTTAGGGTTAGGGTTAGGGTTGGTTGGGGGTTAGGGTTAGGTTAGGGTTAGGGTTAGGGTTTAGAGTTAGGGTTAGGTTTATTGTTAAAGTTAGGTTTAGAGTTAGGGGTTAGGGTCAGGGTTAGGGTTAGGGTTAGGGTTAAGGTTAGGGTAAGTTTAAGGGGTTAGGGTTACAGTTAGGATTAGGTGTTAGGGTTAGTGTTAGGGTTAGGGGTTTTGGTTAGGGTTAGAGTTAACGGTAGGGTTAGGGTTAGGGATTAGGGTTAGGGTTAGGGTCAATTAGGGTTAGGGTTAGGGTTACGCTTAGGGTTGCGCTTAGGGTTAGGGGTTAGGGTTAGGGGTTAGGGTTAGGGGTTAGGGTTAGGATTAGGGTTAGGGTTAGGGTCAATTAGGATTAGGGTTAGGGTTAGGGTTAGGGTTACGCTTAGGGTTGCGCTTAGGGTTAGGCTTAGGGTTAGGGGTTAGGGTTAGGGATTAGGGTTAGGGATTAGGATTAGCGTTAGGGTTAGGGTTAGGATTAGGGGTTAGGGTTAGTGTTAGGGTTAGGGGTTTTGGTTAGGGTTAGAGTTAACGGTAGGGTTAGGGATTAGGGTTAGGGTTAGGGTCAATTAGGGTTAGGGTTACGCTTAGGGTTGCGCTTAGGGTTAGGGGTTAGGGTTAGGGTTAGGGATTAGGGTTAGGGTTAGGGTCAATTAGGATTAGGGTTAGGGTTAGGGTTGCGCTTAGGGTTAGGCTTAGGGTTAGGGATTAGGGTTAGGGATTAGGGATAGGGTTAGGGTTAGGATTAGGGGTTAGGGTTAGTGTTAGGGTTAGGGGTTTTGGTTAGGGTTAGAGTTAACGGTAGGGTTAGGGTTAGGGTTAGGGTTAGGGTTAGGGTTAGGGATTAGGGTTAGGGTTAGGGTCAATTAGGATTAGGGTTAGGGTTAGGGTTGCGCTTAGGGTTGCGCTTAGGGTTAGGCTTAGGGTTAGGGATTAGGGTTAGGGATTAGGGTTAGGGTTAGGGTTAGGATTAGGGGTTAGGGTTAGTTTTAGGGTTAGGGGTTTTGGTTAGGGTTAGAGTTAACGGTAGGGTTAGGGTTAGGGATTAGGCTTAGGGTTAGGGTTGCGCTTAGGGTTAGGGGTTAGGGTTAGGGTTAGGGTTAGGGATTAGGGTTAGGGTTAGGGTCAATTAGGGTTAGGGTTAGGGTTAGGGTTACGCTTAGGGTTGCGCCTAGGGTTAGGCTTGGGGTTAGGGTTAGGGGTTAGGGTTAGGGGTTAGGGTTAGGGG
>NC_092525.1:46500866-46503366 GCF_037038585.1 Patagioenas fasciata
GGGTTAGGGCCATTAGGGTTAGGGTTAGGGCCGTTAGGGTTAGGGTTAAGGACATTAGGGTTGGGTTAGGGTTAGGGTTAGGGCCATTAGGGTTAGGGTCAGGGTTAGGGTTAGGGCCATTAGGGTTAGGGCCATTAGGGTTAGGGTCAGGGTCAGGGTTAGGGTCAGGGTTAGGGTTAGGGCCATTAGGGTTAGGGTCAGGGTTAGGGTTAGGGTTAGGGTTAGGGTTGGTTGGGGGTTAGGGTTGGGTTAGGGTTAGGGTTAGGGTTAGGGTTTAGAGTTAGGGTTAGGGTTATTGGGATAGGGTTAGGGTTAGGGTTAGGGTTAGGGTTAGGGTTTAGGGTTTAGGTTAGGGTTAGGGTTAGGGTTAGGGTTAAGGTTAGGGTAAGGGTTAGGGTTAGGGTTAGGGTTAGGGTTAGGGTTAGGGTTAGGGTTTAGGATTACGCTTAGGGTTAGGGCTTAGGGTTAGATTTAGTGTTAGGGTTAGGGTTAGTGTTAGGGCTACGCTTAGGGTTGCGCGTTAGGGTTAGGGTTAGGGGTTAGGGTTAGGGTTAAGGTTTAGGATTACGCTTAGGGTTAGGATTAGGGTTAGGGTTTAGGATTACGCTTAGGGTTAGGGGTTAGGGTTAGGGTTAGGGCTACGCTTAGGGTTGCGGTTAGGGTTAGGGTTAGGCTTAGGGTTAGGGTCAGGATTAGGGTTAGGGTTAGGGTTAAGGTTAGGGTAAGTTTAAGGGGTTAGGGTTACAGTTAGGATTAGGGGTTAGGGTTAGGGTTAGGGGTTTTGGTTAGGGTTAGAGTTAACGGTAGAGTTAGGGTTAGGGTTAGGGATTAGGGTTAGGGTCAATTAGGGTTAGGGTTAGGGTTAGGGCTACGCTTAGGCTTGCGCTTTAGGGTTAGGGTTAGGGTTAGGGGTTAGGGTTAGGGTTAGGGTTAGGGTTAAGGTTAGGGTAAGTTTAAGGGGTTAGGGTTACAGTTAGGATTAGGGGCTAGGGTTAGTGTTAGGGTTAGGGGTTTTGGTTAGTGTTAGAGTTAACGGTAGGGTTAGGGTTAGGGTTAGGGCTACGCTTAGGGTTAGGGTTAGGGTTAGGGGTTAGGGTTAGGGTTAGGGTTTAGGATTACGCTTAGGGTTAGGGCTTAGGGTTAGGGTTTAGGATTACGCTTAGGGTTAGGATTAGGGCTAGAGTTAGTGTTAGGGTTAAAGTTAGGTTTAGGGTTAGGGTTAGGGTTACGGATAGGAATAGGGTTAGGCTTAGAGTTAAAGTTAGGGGTTAGGGTTAGGGCTAGATTTAGGCTTACGGGTTAGGGGCTAGGGTTAGGGCTAGGGTTAGAGTTAGGGTTAGGGCCGTTAGGGTTAGCGTTATGGTTTTGGGTTAGGTTTAGGGTTAGGGTTAGGGCCGTTAGGGTTAGGGCAATTAGAGTTAGGGTTAGGGTTAGGGTTACGATTAGGGTTTTGGTTTAGGGTTAGGGTTAGGGTTGGGGTTGTTAGGTTTAGGTTTAGAGTTAATGTTAGGGTTAGGGTTTTGGGTTAGGCTTAGGCTTAGGGTTAGGGCCATTACGGTTGGGTTAGGGGTTAGGGTTAGGGGTTAGGGTTCGGGTTACGGATAGGAATAGGGTTAGGCTTAGAGTTAGGGTAGGGGTTAGGGTTAGGGGTTAGGGTTCGGGTTACGGATAGGAATAGGGTTAGGCTTAGAGTTAGGGGTAGGGGTTAGGGTTAGGGCTAGAGTTAGGCTTACGGGTTAGGGGTTAGGCGTAAGGGTTAGGCATAAGGGTAGGGTTAGGGCCTTAGTGTTAGGGCCTTAGGGTTAGGGCGTTAGGGTTATGTTTAGGCTTAGTGTTAGGGTTAGGGGTTAGGGATAGGTGTTAGGTTTAGATTTAGGATTAGTGTTAGGGTTAGGGTTTAGGGTTATGGTTAGGGTTAGGTTTAGGGATGATGTTTAGGGTTTAGGGCATAGGGTTAGTGTTAAGGGTAGAGGTTAGGTTTAGGGTTACTGTTAGGTTAGGGTTAGGGTTAGGGTTAGGGTTAGGGTTAGGGCCGTTAGGGTTAGGGTCATTAGAGTTAGGGTTAGGGTTAGGGTTAGGGCCATTAGAGTTAGGGTTACGGTTAGGGCCATTAGAGTTAGGGTTAGGGCCATTAGGGTTGGCTTAGGGTTAGGCTTAGGGTTAGGGCCATTACGGTTGTGTTAGGGGTTAGGGCCATTAGGGTTAGGGTTAGGGCCGTTAGGGTTAGGGTTAGGGCCATTAGGGTTAGGGTCAGGGTTACGGTTAGGGTTGGGTTAGGGTTAGGGTTAGGGTTGGTTGGGGGTTAGGGTTAGGTTAGGGTTAGGGTCAGGGTTAGGGTTAGGGTTAGGGTTAGGGGTTAGGGTTAGGGTTGGTTGGGGGTTAGGGTTAAGTTAGGGTCAGGGTTAGGGTTAGGGTCAGGGTTAGGGTTAGGGTTAGGGTTAAGGTTAGGGTAAGTTTAAGGGGTTAGGGTTACAGTTAGGATTAGGGGTTAGGGTTAGTG
>NC_092525.1:46505866-46513366 GCF_037038585.1 Patagioenas fasciata
TAGGGTTAGGGTTAGGGTTAGGGGTTAGGGTTAGGGTTAGGGTTTAGGATTACGATTAGGGTTAGGGTTTAGAGTTAGGGTTAGGGTTATTGTTAAAGTTAGGTTTAGAGTTAGGGGTTAGGGTCAGGGTTAGGGTTAGGCTTAAGGTTAGGGTAAGTTTAAGGGGTTAGTGTTACAGTTAGGATTAGGGGTTAGGGTTAGTGTTAGGGTTAGGGGTTTTGGTTAGGGTTAGAGTTAACGGTAGGGTTAGGGTTTAGGGTTAGGGTTAGGGTTCGGGTTCGGGTTAGGGTTAGGGTTAGGGTTAAGGTTAGGGTAAGTTTAAGGGGTTAGTGTTACAGTTAGGATTAGGGGTTAGGGTTAGTGTTAGGGTTAGGGGTTTTGGTTAGGGTTAGAGTTAACGGTAGGGTTAGGGTTAGGGATTAGGGTTAGGGTTAGGGTCAATTAGGGTTAGGGTTAGGGTTACGCTTAGGGTTGCGCTTAGGGTTAGGGGTTAGGGGTTAGGGTTAGGGTTAGGGGTTAGGGTTAGGGTCAATTAGGGTTAGGGTTAGGGTTAGGGTTACGCTTAGGGTTGCGGTTAGGGGTTAGGGATTAGGATTAGGGTTAGGGATTAGGGTTAGGGTTAGGGTTAGGATTAGGGGTTACGGTTAGTTTTAGGGTTAGGGGTTTTGGTTAGGGTTAGAGTTAACGGTAGGGTTAGGGTTAGGGATTAGGGTTAGGGTTAGGGTCAATTAGGGTTAGGGTTACGCTTAGGGTTGCGCTTAGGGTTAGGGGTTAGGGTTAGGGGTTAGGGTTAGGGTTAGGGTCAATTAGGGTTAGGGTTAGG
Organism: Patagioenas fasciata; assembly: GCF_037038585.1. Lineage (NCBI taxonomy): Eukaryota > Metazoa > Chordata > Aves > Columbiformes > Columbidae > Patagioenas > Patagioenas fasciata. The sequence continues at coordinate 46,506,690 of NC_092525.1, forward strand.
GTTACGCTTAGGGTTGCGCTTAGGGTTAGGATTCTGGGTTATGGTTGGGGTTAGGGTTAGGGTTAGGGTTTAGGATTACGCTTAGGGTTAGGGTTAGGGTTAGGGTTAGGGTTAGGGTTCGGGTTAGGGTTAGGGTTAAGGTTAGGGTAAATTTAAGGGGTTAGGTTTACAGTTAGGATTAGGGGTTAGGGTTAGTGTTAGGGTTAGGGGTTTTGGTTAGGGTTAGAGTTAACGGTAGGGTTAGGGTTAGGGATTAGGGTTAGGGTTAGGGTCAATTAGGGTTAGGGTTAGGGTTACGCTTAGGGTTGCGCTTAGGGTTAGGGGTTAGGGTTAGGGTTAGGGATTAGGGTTAGGGTTAGGGTCAATTAGGATTAGGGTTAGGGTTACGCTTAGGGTTGCGGTTAGGGATTAGGGTTAGGGGTTAGGGTTAGGGTTAGGGTTAGGATTAGGGGTTAGGGTTAGTGTTAGGGTTAGGGGTTTTGGTTAGGGTTAGAGTTAATGGTAGGGTTAGGGTTAGGGATTAGGGTTAGGGTTAGGGTCAATTTTGGTTAGGGTTGCGCTTAGGGTTGCGCTTAGGGTTAGGGGTTAGGGTTAGGGTCAATTAGGGTTAGGGTTAGGGTTACGCTTAGGGTTGCGCTTAGGGTTAGGGGTTAGGGTTAGGGGTTAGGGTTAGGGGTTAGGGTTAGGGTTAGGGTCAATTAGGTTTAGGGTTAGGGTTAGGGCTACGCTTAGGGTTGCGCTTAGGGTTAGGGTTAGGGTTAGGGTTAGGGGTTAGGGTTAGGGTTTAGGATTACGCTTAGGGTTAGGGTTTAGGGTTAGGGTTAGGGTTTAGGATTACGCTTAGGGTTAGGTTTAGGGTTAGGTTTAGGGTCAGGGGTTAGGGTTAGGGTTAGGGTTAGGGTTACGCTTAGGGTTGCGCCTAGGGTTAGGCTTAGTGTTAGGGGTTAGGGTTAGGGTTAGGGTTTAGGGTTAGGGTTAGGGTTAGGGTTAGGGATTAGGGTTAGGGTTAGGGTCAATTAGGGTTAGGGTTAGGGTTAGGGCTACGCTTAGGGTTGCGCCTAGGGTTAGGCTTAGGGTTAGGGGTTAGGGTTAGGGTTAGGGGTTAGGGTTAGGGTTAGGGTTAGGGTTAGGGTTAGGGGTTAGGGTTAGAGTTAGGGTTTAGGATTACGCTTAGGGTTAGGGTTTAGGGTTAGGGTTAGGGTTTAGGATTACGGTTAGGGTTTAGGGTTAGGGTTAGGGTTTAGGATTACGCTTAGGGTTAGGGCTTAGGGTTAGATTTAGTGTTAGGGTTATGCTTAGGGTTACGATTAGGATTAGGGTTAGGGGTTAGTGTTAGGATTAGGGTTAGGATTAGGGTTAGGATTAGGGTTAAGGTTAGGGTTAGGGTTAGGGTTTTGTGTTAGGGTTAGGGTTAGGGTTAGGGATTCGGGTTAGGGTTACGGTCAATTAGGTTTAGGGCTACGCTTAGGGCTACGCTTAGGGTTGCGCTTAGGGTTGCGCTTAGGGTTAGGGTTAGGGATTAGGGTTAGGGTTACGGTCAATTAGGTTTAGGGTTAGGGTTAGGGCTACGCTTAGGGCTACGCTTAGGGTTGCGGTTAGGGTTAGGGTTAGGGTTAGGGGTTAGGGTTAGGGTTAGGGTTTAGGATTACGCTTAGGGTTAGGATTAGGGTTAGGGTTAGGGTTTAGGATTACGCTTAGGGTTAGGATTACGGTTAGGGTTTAGGATTACGCTTAGAGTTAGGGGTTAGGGTTAGGGTTTAGGATTACGCTTAGGGTTAGGGTTTAGGATTACGCTTAGGGTTAGGGGTTAGGGTTAGGGTTTAGGATTACGCTTAGTGTTAGGATTAGGGTTAGGGTTTAGGATTACGCTTAGGGTTAGGGCTTAGGGTTAGATTTAGTGTTAGGGTTATGCTTAGGGTTACGATTAGGGTTAGAGTTAGGGGTTAGGGTTAGGGTTAGGGGTTAGGGTTAGGGTTAGGGTTAGGGTTTAGAGTTAGGGTTAGGGTTATTGTTAAAGTTAGGTTTAGAGTTAGGGGTTAGGGTCAGGATTAGGGTTAGGGTTGCGGTTAGGGTTAGGGTCAGGATTAGGGTTAGGGTTAGGGTTAAGGTTAGCATAAGTTTAAGGGGTTAGGGTTACAGTTAGGATTAGGGGTTAGGGTTAGTGTTAGGGTTAGGGGTTTTGGTTAGGGTTAGCGTTAACGGTAGGGTTAGGGTTAGGGTTTAGGGTTAGGGTTAGGGTCAATTATGGTTAGGGTTAGGGTTACGCTTAGGGTTGCGCTTAGGGTTAGGGGTTAGGGTTAGGGGTTAGGGTTAGGGTTAGGGATTAGGGTTAGGGTTAGGGTCAATTAGGTTTAGGGTTAGTTTTAGGGCTACGCTTAGGGTTAGGGTTAGGGTTAGGGGTTAGGGTTATAGTTAGGGTTGAGGATTACGCTTAGGGTTAGGATTAGGGTTAGGGTTTAGGATTACGCTTAGGATTAGGGTTAGGGTTAGGGTTAGGGTTTAGGATTACGCTTAGGGTTAGGGCTTAGGGTTAGGGTTAGGGTTAGGGCTAGGGTTAGGGTTAGGGTTAGGGCCATTAGGCTTAGGGTTATGGTTTTGGGTTAGGTTTAGGGTTAGGGTTAGGGCCGTTAGGGTTAGGGCCATTAGAGTTAGGGTTAGGGTTAGGGTTACGATTAGGGGTTTGGTTTAGAGTTAGGGTTAGGGTTGGGGTTGTTAGGGTTAGGTTTAGGGTTAATGTTAGGGTTAGGGTTTTGGGTTAGGCTTAGGCTTAGGGTTAGGGCCATTACGGTTGGGTTAGGGGTTAGGGGTTAGGGTTAGGGTTACGGATAGCAATAGGGTTAGGCTTAGAGTTAGGGTTAGGGGTTAGGGTTAGGGCTAGAGTTAGACTTACGGGTTAGGGGTTAGGCGTAAGGGTTAGGCGTAAGGGTAGGGTTAGGGCCTTAGGGTTAGGGCCTTAGGGTTAGGGCCTTAGGGTTATGTTCAGGCTTAGTGTTAGGGTTAGGGGTTAGGGTTAGGTGTTAGGTTTAGATTTAGGATTAGTCTTAGGGTTAGGGTTTAGGGTTATGGTTAGGGTTAGGTTTAGGGATGATGTTTAGGGTTTAGGGCATAGGGTTAGTGTTAAGGGTAGAGGTTAGGTTTAGGGTTACTGTTAGGTTAGGGTTAGGGTTAGGGCCGTTAGAGTTAGCGTTAGGGTTAGGGTTAGGGCCATTAGAGTTAGGGTTAGGGCCATTAGAGTTAGGGTTAGGGCCATTAGGGTTGGGTTAGGGTTAGGCTTAGGGTTAGGGCCATTACGGTTGGGTTACGGCTTAGGGCCATTAGGGTTAGGGTTAGGGCCGTTAGGGTTAGGGTTAAGGACATTAGGGTTGGGTTAGGGTTAGGGTTAGGGCCATTAGGGTTAGGGTCAGGGTTAGGGTTAGGGCCATTAGGGTTAGGGCCATTAGGGTTAGGGTCAGGTCAGGGTTAGGGTCAGGGTTAGGGTTAGGGCCATTAGGGTTAGGGTCAGGGTTAGGGTTAGGGTTAGGGTTGGTTGGGGGTTAGGGTTGGGTTAGGGTTAGGGTTAGGGTTAGGGTTTAGAGTTAGGGTTAGGGTTATTTGGATAGGGTTAGGGTTAGGGTTAGGGTTAGGGTTAGGGTTTAGGGTTTAGGTTAGGGTTAGGGTTAGGGTTAAGGTTAGGGTAAGGGTTAGGGTTAGGGTTAGGGTTAGGGTTAGGGTTAGGGTTAAGGTTAGGGTAAGTTTAAGGGGTTAGGGTTACAGTTAGGATTAGGGGCTAGGGTTAGTGTTAGGGTTAGGGGTTTTGGTTAGTGTTAGAGTTAACGGTAGGGTTAGGGTTAGGGTTAGGGTTAGGGTTACGCTTAGGGTTGCGCTTAGGGTTAGGGGTTAGGGGTTAGGGTTAGGGTTAGGGTTAGGGGTTAGGGTTAGGGTCAATTAGGGTTAGGGTTAGGGTTAGGGTTACGCTTAGGGTTGCGGTTAGGGGTTAGGGATTAGGATTAGGGTTAGGGATTAGGGTTAGGGTTAGGGTTAGGATTAGGGGTTACGGTTAGTTTTAGGGTTAGGGGTTTTGGTTAGGGTTAGAGTTAACGGTAGGGTTAGGGTTAGGGATTAGGGTTAGGGTTAGGGTCAATTAGGGTTAGGGTTACGCTTAGGGTTGCGCTTAGGGTTAGGGGTTAGGGTTAGGGGTTAGGGTTAGGGTTAGGGTCAATTAGGGTTAGGGTTAGGGTTACGCTTAGGGTTGCGCTTAGGGTTAGGATTAGGGGTTATGGTTGGGGTTAGGGTTAGGGTTAGGGTTTAGGATTACGCTTAGGGTTAGGGTTAGGGTTAGGGTTAGGGTTAGGGTTAGGGTTAGGGTTCGGGTTAGGGTTAGGGTTAAGGTTAGGGTAAATTTAAGGGGTTAGGTTTACAGTTAGGATTAGGGGTTAGGGTTAGTGTTAGGGTTAGGGGTTAGGGTTAGAGTTAACGGTAGGGTTAGGGTTAGGGATTAGGGTTAGGGTTAGGGTCAATTAGGGTTAGGGTTAGGGTTACGCTTAGGGTTGCGCTTAGGGTTAGGGGTTAGGGTTAGGGTTAGGGATTAGGGTTAGGGTTAGGGTCAATTAGGATTAGGGTTAGGGTTACGCTTAGGGTTGCGGTTAGGGATTAGGGTTAGGGGTTAGGGTTAGGGTTAGGGTTAGGATTAGGGGTTAGGGTTAGTGTTAGGGTTAGGGGTTTTGGTTAGGGTTAGAGTTAATGGTAGGGTTAGGGTTAGGGATTAGGGTTAGGGTTAGGGTCAATTTTGGTTAGGGTTACGCTTAGGGTTGCGCTTAGGGTTAGGGGTTAGGGTTAGGGTCAATTAGGGTTAGGGTTAGGGTTACGCTTAGGGTTGCGCTTAGGGTTAGGGGTTAGGGTTAGGGGTTAGGGTTAGGGGTTAGGGTTAGGGTTAGGGTCAATTAGGTTTAGGGTTAGGGTTAGGGCTACGCTTAGGGTTGCGCTTAGGGTTAGGGTTAGGGTTAGGGTTAGGGTTAGGGTTAGGGGTTAGGGTTAGGGTTTAGGATTACGCTTAGGGTTAGGGTTTAGGGTTAGGGTTAGGGTTTAGGATTACGCTTAGGGTTAGGTTTAGGGTTAGGGTTAGGGTCAGGGGTTAGGGTTAGGGTTAGGGTTAGGGTTACGCTTAGGGTTGCGCCTAGGGTTAGGCTTAGTGTTAGGGGTTAGGGTTAGGGTTAGGGTTTAGGGTTAGGGTTAGGGTTAGGGTTAGGGATTAGGGTTAGGGTTAGGGTCAATTAGGGTTAGGGTTAGGGTTAGGGCGACGCTTAGGGTTGCGCCTAGGGTTAGGCTTAGGGTTAGGGGTTAGGGTTAGGGTTAGGGGTTAGGGTTAGGGTTAGGGTTAGGGTTAGGGTTAGGGGTTAGGGTTAGGGTTAGGGTTTAGGATTACGCTTAGGGTTAGGGTTTAGGGTTAGGGTTAGGGTTTAGGATTACGGTTAGGGTTTAGGGTTAGGGTTAGGGTTTAGGATTACGCTTAGGGTTAGGGCTTAGGGTTAGATTTAGTGTTAGGGTTATGCTTAGGGTTACGATTAGGATTAGGGTTAGGGGTTAGTGTTAGGATTAGGGTTAGGATTAGGGTTAGGATTAGCGTTAAGGTTAGGGTTAGGGTTAGGGTTTTGTGTTAGGGTTAGGGTTAGGGTTAGGGATTCGGGTTAGGGTTACGGTCAATTAGGTTTAGGGCTACGCTTAGGGCTACGCTTAGGGTTGCGCTTAGGGTTGCGCTTAGGGTTAGGGTTAGGGTTAGGGATTAGGGTTAGGGTTACGGTCAATTAGGTTTAGGGTTAGGGTTAGGGCTACGCTTAGGGCTACGCTTAGGGTTGCGGTTAGGGTTAGGGTTAGGGTTAGGGGTTAGGGTTAGGGTTAGGGTTTAGGATTACGCTTAGGGTTAGGATTAGGGTTAGGGTTTAGGATTACGCTTAGGGTTAGGATTACGGTTAGGGTTTAGGATTACGCTTAGAGTTAGGGGTTAGGGTTAGGGTTTAGGATTACGCTTAGGGTTAGGGTTTAGGATTACGCTTAGGGTTAGGGGTTAGGGTTAGGGTTAGGGTTTAGGATTACGCTTAGTGTTAGGATTAGGGTTAGGGTTTAGGATTACGCTTAGGGTTAGGGCTTAGGGTTAGATTTAGTGTTAGGGTTATGCTTAGGGTTACGATTAGGGTTAGAGTTAGGGGTTAGGGTTAGGGTTAGGGGTTAGGGTTAGGGTTAGGGTTAGGGTTTAGAGTTAGGGTTAGGGTTATTGTTAAAGTTAGGTTTAGAGTTAGGGGTTAGGGTCAGGATTAGGGTTAGGGTTGCGGTTAGGGTTAGGGTCAGGATTAGGGTTAGGGTTAGGGTTAAGGTTAGCATAAGTTTAAGGGGTTAGGGTTACAGTTAGGATTAGGGGTTAGGGTTAGTGTTAGGGTTAGGGGTTTTGGTTAGGGTTAGCGTTAACGGTAGGGTTAGGGTTAGGGTTTAGGGTTAGGGTTAGGGTTAGGGTTCGGGTTAGGGTTAGGGTTAGGGTTAGGGTTAAGGTTAGGGTAAGTTTAAGGGGTTAGGGTTACAGTTAGGATTAGGGGTTAGGGTTAGTGTTAGGGCTAGGGGTTTTGGTTAGGGTTAGAGTTAACGGTAGGGTTAGGGTTAGGGATTAGGGTTAGGGTTAGGGTCAATTATGGTTAGGGTTAGGGTTACGC